>NW_024098393.1:0-1329 GCF_016545835.1 Crotalus tigris | reverse complement strand
TTTAGAGAGAAGAAGGATGGCTCTTTACGTTTATGCGTGGATTATAGGGCCCTGAATACAATCAGTGAAAGCAACCTATACCCGCTGCCCCTCATGAAAGACATGCTGCCACACCTATCGAAAGGGAAAATTTTTTCTAAACTAGACTTAAGGGAAGCTTACTATCGAGTGAGAATCAAGGAAGGGGACGAATGGAAGACTGCATTTAACTGCCCCATGGGTTGCTATCAATTCAAAGTCTTGCCATTTGGATTACAAGGGGGCCCTGCAGTCTTTATGCAATTAATCAATGATGTTCTAAGGGAGCACCTGTTTAAGGGGGTCCTTGTTTAATTGGACGACATTCTTATCTTTACTGAAACAAAAGAAGAACACGTCAAACTTGTCAGAGCGGTTTTAAAGAAGCTGCGAGCCGCTCACCTATATGCCAAACTCTCAAAATGCGAATTCCACCAGGAAAGGATAGACTACCTAGGCTATCGGCATATCCACACAGGGCATGAAATGGACCCAGAGTAAGGTCAGGCAGTCAGTATTTAGAATGGGCACCACCCGCAAAAGAGAAGCAAACTACAAAAAAAAAAGTTTCCCTGGCTTGAAATTTTTACCGCAATTATCCACACCACTCATTTGCACAATAGCCTTTGCCCCTCACTAACTTACTAAAAACGAAGGGAACATCCTCAGTAAAACCTAGCCAGCCACTTAACTCATGGACAATGGATCAGTGCCAAGCAGCGTTTGAGAGACCTAAAGAGACTTTTTTTCTCTGCCGAACCAGTACTAAGGACCCAGACATGCGACAAACCCTTCATAATACAGGCAGATGCAAGTGATGTGGCAGTGGGGGCTGTGCTATTACAAGAAAATGAGGATGCAGTATTGCAACCCTGTGCATATACATCTAAGAAACTCACGGAAACAGAACAGCGCTGGCCCGTATGGGAGAAGGAGGTTTATGGGATACGTTGGGCATTACTCACGTGGCGACAGTTCCTGGAAGGCAACAAAATCCCCTTCCAGGTGTGGACTGATCACAAAAATTTAGAAGCCCTGAAAACTTCCAGGAAACTCAATCCCAAACAAGCCCGCTGGTCCTAGCATTTTCACCAATTCCAATTTAAGCTCAAACATTTACCAGGACGAAAGAACTTCCTGGCAGATGCACTATCTCGCATGCCCCAATATAAAAGCGCACGAACCACAGACTCTAGACCAATAATGGCAGAGTCACAACTGGCAGCACCAGTAACCACAAGAACCCAAGCCAAATTAAAACCACAACTGGACAGCCAAACTGGAATTGAATTCAGAAAAAGTTTGGAAACA